>NC_092685.1:11566912-11574412 GCF_964275005.1 Diadema setosum | reverse complement strand
CCTCCAGAATTGGGCTGAGAAAGAATGTTTAGATGGGGCATGCCTTAAGTTTATTGGTAAACTGTTCCGTTCAAGTGCTCCGGTGTGTGAAAAAGACTGTTTCCCAGCATTAGTTCGAGTTCTAGTTACTATTAGCCCGTCAGAGACTGCTGATCTAGTCTGGTAGTTGTGTGTATTACAAACTTTCTGAAACAAGAGTGACAGATACTCTGGAGCGTCCCCATTTAGTGCCCTATAAACCAGTTTGCACCTTTGAAGCTTCCACCTATCCTCTATCGTGGTCCAGTTTAGTTGACTTAGTACGTAGTCAGTAGATGTACGTGTGTCTACCCCTAAGACTATTCTGGCCATTCGTTTGTGCTGTCTCACAATAATATCTTTCGTAGTAGAGGGACATTTTGACCAGGCGACGCTGCAGTAGTCAAACAATGGGAGAACTAAAGAGTTTGCAAGAAGTTTTAGTGAGTTCAGAGGTAGGGATGTTTTCAGACGACTCATCAAACTTAATCTGGAACTTATTTTCTTACTTGTATGATATACATGTTCCTTCCAGTTAAGAGCCGGGTCTAAGTGTACCCCAAGATATTTGTAAGACTTTACTTGCGAGAGTGTGTGGCTCTCCAGCTTTATGTTGACGAGATTTGGGATAGCAGCTAGTTTTTGAGGCGTTCCGAAAATCATAAGTTGTGTCTTACTAGGGTTAAGTGTGAGGCCATTTTCTTGTACCCAGTTGTTAACAAGATCTAAATCCTTATTTAGATGAAATTCAAGTTCATCTACATGCTTAGCACTGTATATTAGAACAGTATCGTCAGCATACATTATGACCTTGCTCTTGAAGGTGACACTGGGTAAGTCATTTACCATTATGGTGAACAGTAGGGGTCCGAGGATTGAGCCCTGCGGTACCCCTGACAGTATTGTACCCCAAGTTGACGCAGTATCCCCAACTGTTGTTTTTTGCTGGCGGTTTGAGAGATAATTTGTAAACCATATGAGTTCAACCCCTTTTATTCCATAGGATGTCATTTTCTGCAGGAGTATTTCATGGTTTACCGAATCGAATGCTTTTCGGAAGTCTAAAAACACCCCTCCAGTAAGTAAACGTTCATCCATGTTCTTATACAATAAATCAGTAAGAAAAGCTAAAACAGTGTCTGCACTATGATTTTTTCGAAAACCTGATTGTTCGGGTGCCAGCATTTCATGTGCCACAAGATACTCGGTCAGCTGGAGGTGCACGGCTCTTTCAAAGACCTTCATTACAACAGAAATAACTGATATGGGTCTGTAGTTATTTGTATCGTCTGCGTTGCCCCCTTTGTGTATGGGGGTGACACAGGCTTTCTTCCATTCTTCAGGAATGAGCCCAGTACACATTGAAACATTATACAGGTGAGCTAGATGGCTGGAAATGATAGAGGCAGCTGCCTTCAGCAGTTTTGGATGTATCCCATCAGGACCGGTTGATTTAGACGTTTGTAAGTTTTGTAGTTCCTTTTGTACAAATGCTTCATCGACTTCATGAAAGGAAAAAACTGAATTCACATAATTTCTTTCATAGGGCTTATCACATGTTGCGGTGTTATTTTTGTCTTTACAACTTGACCTTGCACCGACAGATATGAAGAACTTATTGAACTCTTCAGCTATCTTTCCTTCATCTAACTCAGATGCACCATCAATGATTAAGGAATTCACCTTCCTATTCAATTTCTTACAAGGTGTTACAGTTTTAAGAATTTTCCATAATTCTTTGGAGTTTCTACGGTTTTCAACAATACTTGTATGATAGTATTCTTTCTTGAGTATCTTCCCTAAATTATTTACATAATTTCGTATCTGTTTATACTGCGTCCATTGAGCAGGATTGTTTCCAGAGTCTACAAGCTTTTTCAGTCGATCCCGCTCGTGAGAGAGCTTGATATATTCATCGTTGACCCAGGGAGTTTTCTTTCCCCTTACCCTACGTGTTACCACAGGAGCAAACCTATTACATATATCAAGGAATTTTTGTTTCCAAACTTCCCAAGCAGTGTTAGGATTTTCTTCCAGTAAGACTGGCGACCAGTCTACGTCCTGCAGAGCTAGTATAAACGCGTTATCATCAAATCGTTTAAATGAGCGGTATCTTATGGTACGAGGAGGTGACTTTGGTTTGTACAGTCTTCTAATTACATAAACAAGGTTATGATCACTGACACCAAGAGATATAACGTTACTTTCCCTAACATTCTGTGGATTACTGGTAAGTATTACGTCCAAAAGAGTACAACTTGTCTCTGTTATTCTGGTTGGAGACTCAATTAACTGATACAAACTATTCTGGTTACAGAGCTTCTTTATTGGTTTTGATTCTGTGGTACATAGCATGTTATAGTTTAAATCTCCGAGTACAATCAATTCTACGTTTGAGTCTGACACTCTGGAAATCATCTGTTCAATAAGTAACTGGTACTCACACGGTGCCCTTGGTGGCCTATAAATTGTTCCAATAAGTATACCTTTACAATTCTTAATCTTTACTTCTATCCAGAGGGCTTCAATGTCGCTGCATTCCAAGTCAATTCTACGGTGATAAGATATTGATTCGTCCACATATACTGCTACTCCACCACCACGGCGATTTCTGTCCAGCCTTTCAAGGCAGAATCCTTCAAAAGCAACTTCCGAGTCCGAGACGGTTGAGTCCAGGTGCGTCTCTGATATGGTTATGATGTCAAAAGGCCGGTTAATTAATTTTTGCTTCAAATTATCATACTTTGCGGTGAGGCTGCAAACATTAAGGTGAGCAATTTTAAGTCCTTTCTCCTTTAGGTGGATAGCACCCCCCGTGTCCAGTAGCTCTTCCCGTACGGGACCTTCCTCGAATTCCAGTGTGGGAGGTAAGTTTGTAGGAGGTAAGTTTGTAGTTTGAACATTCTTTCGTTTCCCCCTTCTAGTCTTGCGTCGTCGGGCGATTCCGAGTTCAGATATTGTCTTCCACAGTTCATGTGGAAGTCGCTGATACTGGCATATGTTCTGATTTACGTTGAGGCTTTGCAGGTATTTAGTGTCGTATACGTATTCTATCTGTTCGCTGTGAACTGTGTTCACTGACGTGTTGTTCACTTTTACCTTTCGAATTGGGACCAGGGTTAGGATGTATGTCACCCGATTTCAAAAGCAACTGGTGGGTTGCAGTAGAGTTTGCGTAGTATTGTATCCTTGCTTTCCCATATTTACATAAGAGTTTGCACGTTAGTTCACTAGGCACTTCATGGGGGCTACAGTCAGTCAATGCCTGACAATCTTGGCTTTGACTTATCAAAAGGATGACAGCAAGTACAATGGTGAAAGTTCTATAGAGCTCCATCCTACTTAAAGGTGCGCTGTGGGTCAGTGAATAGAGAGTTGTTAGCTGGTCCCTCCTTTAACAATGCTGACATTCAGTGATTGGCACAGTCATCCTTGCAAGGGTGAGTGGGCAGAAAGTCACTGAAGTATATCCATGTGTTGTAGTATGGCTCCCTGCAGTCTCAACCATACCAAAACATCGAAAATGTAAACTCCAAATAATACTTTCCCTCAGAAATCAGAAGCACTCATGTTGGTCCTGCTTGTTCCAAGACTCCAACATCAAACACCAGTTACAAAAACACAGGGTGACAGCACAAGACAAACACCAAAAACACAGGTAGGACAGAGAGCCTGGAGAGGAGCTGCCTAGGCGCTCACTCAGCTCTCTGATATTTTGTATATAGGTTAAGATGTATATCATCATTTCATACTATTGTAATGATAAAAATATACTATTAATCAGGGCCTTTAGTCATGCACTGTATACTCACCCGTAATCGTTTTTGTAATACAGTGTAGTTATTATAATTAGTGTGACTTCGAGTAAGTCCACTGGACTTGACGGGTCAACCGTGTATTTTGTGAAAAAAAAAAAAAACAAAACTAGCAAACAAAACTATAATAATTCACTCTTTGGCAATTCCACTTACACATATTATCCTAAATACATCTTCAGTGCCTGGTGTAATTACAGATTTCCTTTAAGTTCCTAAGATTATACCTGTCCACAAAATAGATTACTCAACATTGGTGAAAAATTACAGTCATGTTCTACTCCCATACAAGAGTTAACTTAGGGTTCGATAATTGTTTTCCTTAATAATGAATTGAAAATCAATCTAAATGTTTAAAGGTTTAAGGAAGTTTTCATTGAAAAAATATATTTTATCGCATGATAATGTGATTGATTGATTTAAGCATTATTGATGCAGATCACAAGTAATTTTCATGTTAAAATCATATAATCAATACTCTATCATGTAAGCCACAGTGCATCCGCAAGCAGCATATATATCTATACAACCATTTTGTGTATGAAATAAGGCCGAACATTCCTTTAAGCTACGCGTAATGTGACAACCTGTTGTTACCGATACCTATGTTCCTTCATAATGCAAGGTCAACATAAGTCTACTTATAAATACTTATTTTGAGTTCTTACATCGTACATCTCACATATCCCATAATCGAGAAGACCGTTGGGGGCGCCACGGAAGACTTCACAGCCAGTTTCCTCCACCCCTCCCTCTCCTCTGCCTTCCTTTGTGTCTCTCTCAATCTTAGGCCTGTCCAGTCTTGAATGTTATCTTCCCATCTCTTCTTGGGTCTTCCTCTTGCCCTTTCTCCTCTCACCGTGCTTTGTAAGATTTTTTTTTTTTTTTTTTTTTTGGCTAGATCTGATGATCTCACTGTGTGCCCATACCAGTTAAGAGTTTGCGTTTTCTCACGGTTGACAATATGTCTTCAGAGGGCCCGATGGCTTGTTAGACTCGGTTTATTACTTCATCATTGGTAATGTGGTCTTTGTAGGAGATGCCAAGTACAATGGAATCTCCATTTTGAGTTACAGTTTATTATTTCTGTACCTGATTACATATTTTCCTTTCTGCAGTTGATTTACTTTGTTGTAAAATGCTGGGAAATACATTCTTTTTTTCCTATACTGAAAGTGCAAGAATTAAATCCTTCCTGAAATAAGGAAGCAAATCAAGAAAAAAAAAAACTTCAAACCTTAGCTATAAATCTACATTTGACCGTCATTAGATGATAGTGATGATAATGTATATGGAGGAAGAGATCTGTTGATCAAATCACAACAACAACAACAACAAACGAAAAAAAAAACACCACACTTATAATACGTCACGGCTGGTGGAAACCATACTTTGATGAGTTGTAGGTCTTGATTAAATGGTCCCCACAAGGGATCGATGATGATTAATTGTGCAAGGATGGACGGCGTAGTGGCGTATTTCCATCGCGAGCATAACAAAACAATACTGATGAGAGTCTTAGCACGTGGTTGAGTGCCACACGAACTTTCACGTCATCTGGAGAACAGACTCACACATGGCCAGCCTGGAAAGGAAACGCTTGAGACTCTGCACGATCCACAAAAGAACCCAGTTTTGACATAAATATAGTAACGGGAGTATTACTTAAAGTGTGAAGGTGCAGATACAAGTACGAAAATCACGAATTCCCGCTGCTACTGTCTCCCCCCCCCCCCCCTCTTAGTTTATATGGCAGAGCGAGATGAAACGGCGCTTTTTTTGGGAATGAGCCAAACATTTAGTATATTTCATCTTTCGTGTAGCGAGAAACCATTTAAAAACGAACCAATCAGCATGTGACCAGGCTATAATGGACGCCATGATGATACGCCGCTTAGTCACGTGATCCCTTCTTTAGACTGTGCATGAGCAAAGGTTCCATGACATTTTTGTTCCTGCCGCAATTTCACCCATGAAATTTCTTCAGGCGAAGCCAAACATAAATTCTACCCACAAACATAACCCTTTCCCTAATCCTCACACGAAACTAAACCCCCATAACCACCCAAACCCTATGTCCTTGGAGAAAATAAGAACGGAGCGATTGTCGCTGGAGCAAAAATGTCGTGTTACCGTGACCAACTGATGTTTCTTATTATCAAATACCAGTCTAATTATTCGATAATCTATCACTTCATAGAGGAACATTTGTTATGTTCGCCTGTGGGTCGATACTTTACTTAATTCTGGCATGGGGACTATTTTTTGTGTACACACAATGGTGAACGATGCCAAGCGATGATAAATAGCACATTAGTCGATTGAATACATTATCTTAATCAATACAATCCAACAACTGTTAACTTGCGATGACGCATAAGAAAATATTACCTACAGAAGACGTTAGTATTGATTTTGAGTACAGAAATACCTTTTCGTCAATTTGTAGCATAGGGGGAATATGGAACGAGTTTTGATTTTCATTACTATCATTATTTTCCTTTTTCCTATACACACTGGTTTATTTAGGTACGGGTCAGAGCACGATTGTGGTCAACAAATTCACACGACCCAATCGTTTTGTTAAAATATTGTGTCCCCCTTAACCTATTCGAATACGTGCAAATTGATAGTAGTCGAACAAATTGAGCACCATTAACAAAACAAACGCAGAACTACATTTATGGTGTATTGGTATGAATCACTAGCGTTATATCTTCAAACTAAAATGCATTTACGAAGGCATAGATACCATCCCTACTAACAGTGTCAGAAAAACGACTGAATCTGTAGTTGACCCCACTGTCACCCCACAGTTTACCGAATCCAACCTCGCTACTTATACTACTACAACCACTAAAACAACAACTGCTGCTGCTACTACTACAATGAGCTATAAAAACCACTTTTACTACTACATTGTCCGATCTCTCGTCACCTCTTGTCAAGGTGTCCCTCTTGTGTGAAGTATACGTACATATATATATATATATATATATATATATATATATATATATATATAGTGATTTATATGTTTTTAATATATATATATATATATATATATATATATATATATATATATATGTTTTTGATACATATATATATATATATATATATGTGTGTGTGTGTGTGTGTGTGTGTGTGTGTGTGTGTGTGTGCGTGTGTGCGTGTGTGCGTGTGTGCGTGTGTGTGGTGTGCTTGTGCTCTGTGCTTGCATCGACTTCTTTTCCAGGGACCTACAGGCATAAGCATCTGTTTTGTTTCGTTCTGTTTTGCTTTTTGCACGCTCGCGTTCTCTCACACATTACATAATGCTTCAGAATATCATTCTGTAGGTAATTTGACTGACCTATAAGATAAAGCAAATCTAACAAACAGCATAAAATGGAACAGGTGACGTTTGTTTTCAGGAGTAAGCAGGGTTTGAAATTCTTTTCAAATTCATTTATTTACTCTTTCTTTGGTGGCCCGTTCAAGAATAATAATAAATGAAATGAAATGAAATGAAATGACATGACATGACATGACATGACATGACATGACATGAAATGAAGAAAAATGTAAGTGCCGAGCCTTGATATCAACATGTTGCCCATTACGGGACTAAAAAAAAAATGTGATCGTGTTGGTCACTAAAGAGCGACTGAAGAGCGTACTCAATTTACAC
>NC_092685.1:11534412-11564412 GCF_964275005.1 Diadema setosum | reverse complement strand
ACACAGAGAACGTGGTACACGACACACCATGGTACCTTTCCCGTTGGTGACTATGTATGTTCCCGTCTCTCTTTCCCGCAGTCCCGAGGCCGGGACGCCATTTGACTATTGATCCCATTCCCCTCCTCATTTTCTTTGGTTCATGTTTTCACCTCAACGGCTTCACTGGTCCCGCGGTTATAATGAGGGGGCGGGGCGAAACAAAGCCACACCCCTGTCCGCGCACTTCGCCTTTTCATATCTAAATGAGACACGGGCGATGGTAAATGATTCGGTAGTGATTTAGCTGACTGTTGTTATCAACGCTCTCCCACGCACGCGCACTATTGTGTATTCGTACCCTATGATTCTGCATAGAGATTGAAGGGGCAAAACTTGAGTTTATTATGGTAATAGCTCTGCTAGAGTTTAGAAAAGAAAATACCTCAATGACAGCATTTTCGAGGGTAAATTTCGTCAAATGTGCCTGCATGAAGTATTTCTGCACTTCTTTATTCGTTTCAGTTTCATAATATTTTCATATTCCTTGATTTTTCCCCCTTGGCTGACATACAGCCTAATCTGGCATCAACACTCTTTGGTACTAGTGGCGCGTGGCGTGCTATAAGGAGTCTGCACCCAGCGCTGGAGTGGATTTGCCGTGAGAGCTTCCTTGGCCGTAGGACACTCGAGCGGGCCTCTCATAAAAGGACAGCTAGCCGTCGATTGCAAGAGGGTTCATCCACTCACTCACTCATCAACTCACTCGAGAAAAGAGGACTTGATAAGCGCTCTCCAGACCAGATTGGGTCCTCTTGTGAGGGTTACAGTATCGGCTCCACGTGGAGCCTGACTTTGGTCTATGTTTCTGCGAGAGATGTCCTATAGCCCTAAACACACCACTCCGTTCTCCGTCACCGATATCCTAACACCCCTTGAAGAGAGCTTCAGGAAGTCCATGTTCGACAGCGCAGGATCCTCCTTTCCCGCCGTTTTTTCAGCCGCATCCAGCATGCAGTCAGCCTACCGGTCCCCGCAACACGCCGCTCACCAGGGGATGCAGGTGTCCCCCATGAACATGGCATCCGCCAACAACCCGTACACCCACATGCACGTACCACAGCTATCCCACCCCAATTACTGCAATGGCTCTGTCGGGGAGCTGGCCCCGCATTACAGCGACCATCGCCCGTCTGCCGCGAGCTGGTACGGGGCCAGCCCGGATCCTCGATTTACAAGTAAGTTCGTCATATCTTTGTTTGTCGTTACCCTTTCTTATCGCCCCACTTTACTTCTTTCATTTTTGCTCTTATCAATAAATATCTCCCATACGCGCAACTGCTTTACACTGGTGCAAACCAAAAATAATTTTGACGATATGGGGACAACCTTTACCCCCTCGGCAAGCCGGCAGTGTACCCAGCTGCTTATCATACCCTTAATGACTTCTGCGCAAATCAAAATATTATGCCAATAAAACTCGAACATCAACAAAGCTTTACCATTAGCATTTCAAGAGGAGAGAAGATGAATCGATCACATAGAATGTTTTAGCTCGCTGGATTCAGAAGTATTTGGAGAGTTTTTGCAAGTATTTGACCATGCGTTGGCTGTTTGTTTTGTTTTGTTTTGTTTTGTTTTTTCTTTGTGTACTTGATGTCTCTACAAACATGATAACAACTGTAAATACGTGTTCAGGAAGGAGCATTCGTCACCCTCACCAACTTCCAAATTAGTATTGATATAGTGACCCGTAAAATACATTTCTGTAATTCATAAGGAATTCCTTGAAAAAGCCTTTAGGTATGTTTCGTTCTTTTATGTGAAGACGTCACAATTAATGTTGAAAATGCTGATCTATCCTCAAATCGTTTTCATTATGATAATTCGGACAAGCGAGAAAACAGAAGTGCAGCAAAGCAAAGAAAAACAAAGCAAAAAATTGCTTTATTTCCATGAGATACGAATTATCTTTATTCGTTGCAACTCTTTGGTGTGCGAAATTAAAAGAGATCCGCAAAATAATCGTGATATTTTCCCCTCATGGTGGTGGGCGGGGGGAGGGGGGGGGAGAAGGAGGAAAGAGATTGACTTTAGGAGCATTTTATATATGTTCAATGATGATGCATCCCTTTTCCTGTTTGATTGTTCTTAACAACTGAACATCGTAGCTGATTTCTGTAACTACAGTTGTATTCTATTGTAGTTTTGTTCGCACAAGGAGTGCCTTTCTTAATAGTTTGCGCCTTTTTCATTCTACGGACTGATGTATTTATACTAATCAGTATGGAAGATCGGATTTCAACTTTTTATCAACTTAAATGGGTGTGGTAGGAGACAGGGTGGTAAAAAGGATGGAGGCCTAAACAGCATGACCTTTGCACTTTGGTATCTTTTTTTTTTTCACAAGTCAGTGATACATAAAGTGTTTGAAAGTTTGACATTGTCACAGAATGATTTAGATGTATGACGATTGTTGCAGCATTCAGTGAATGACTCCATTGAAGGTCCCTCCAATCAAATTCGCTCTCAAATGTCAGCCTCTCCTTTTTGTCGGCTGCAAAAAAAAATCATACCCTATATCCTTTAGCAACGAAAATGTATTCAAAATAAAATTGGATTCTTGTGTATTTCACTATGTTCTCTCTTTTCTTTTTGGCATTCACTTATCACACCCCCTTTGTTTTTCCAAAAAAAAAAAAAAAATATGACTGAGCTGATAATGAGGGTTATTCAAATTCTTGGTTGTTGTTGTTTTTTTTTTCAGTACAATTATTGTACGGTTTGCACTCAAAAGTCGCTACTTGAGGTAAACGCATTTTCTTAACCATTTGGCTAATTGATTAAATCAAAACACGAACATTCTGCGTCACACACAAACGCACAGACACACACACAAACATTATGTATATGGACACACACAGAAGCATACACATGGGGTTATAGACACTTGGTGTGTGCTCCCCTGTCTGTTGAACCAGCCGACTGATGAAAAATCAAAGCCATCCGCATATGACTGTATAAGGTCACTGTATAAAGTAAGCTTTTATGAGGGTACTGCTTATAGGGGAAAGTTTGTATTTGCTTAATAGTATACAGTGCCCTATTATAATGAAGACCGTGCTCAGGCGGGATCTAAGAAATCGGCAAACAGTCATGAAATTAATTCGATCTTGAGATCTACTTGACGTTCCACTTGAGACAAGTGTTAAACGATGTTGACCTCTGCTACTGACTCATTTTATCTTCAGAGAATTCCTTTAAAATACCCCTGTACAAGATTTATATAAATAGAATAAGAAAGGAGACCTTTTTGTATTCAGGGTATTCCTTCTTTCTTTACTGTTGTTGTTTCTGTTGTTGTCTTAGTTACTTTTATGATTCCCAACACGACGGATATACTAAAACAAAACATGAGGAGAATTTCGTACAATGTTTTATCCAATCATTTCTCATCTCTACGCCAAACGATTACACATGACAAGCAATGCCAAAAACGGAATTTAAAGTCATGCAGAAGTATGTACTTCATCATGATAACACAACCTTTTCACCAAGAATAAAATGTTTATATGAGACAAATGTGATTGAAACCTCAATGGCTTAAATTATTTCATCCTGTAGGGGAAGCGCATGTTTGTTAGTTTGGTTGTTTTTGTTAGTTTGTGTTTTTTTAGTGCTTTACTTCTAAAACATGCACTCCCCCTGGAAGATGAAACATTTAGGCCACTTAGATTTTTAACACATTTGTCTCATAAACATTTATTCTTGAAAATACTGCGTGATAACACAACATTTTTACCAAGCATTACATAGTTCAACATCGCTTTCGACTGTGACAACTCCAAATTTTATTCATTCGTTCCTCCCCTAATAAGTGTACTGATTTTAACAATTTATTTTGGAATACCGCGATGACATTTGCTACTTTAAGTAAAGTATTGTAACAACAAATACGATGTTTAATATCCGTTGGGAATACCTATATAGACATGGCACTATGATTTTCATGGGCTCGAAATGCGATCGCTTTTATAACAATATTTTACACCCCAGGTGATTTTTTTTTGAAAGGAGTATGTTTATTCTTACACCAGTCCATTTGATAAAATATTATGCTGATATGATTGGTTTTCAAATTATTCCGCAGAACCATGGGGGGTCCGTAGTATCACCATTTTTATCTCCACTAAAATAGGTCGCATCGCAATTGTGTCATAAGTTAATCATTTGTCAGCTAGTTAACCTTTTATCGCGATGCATTGCTCCCGTTTCCAAGGGTGACCTAGCTGCCGAGGATTCGATTATGACAAGCTGAGGCAATTTCAAATATCATTTTTTTTTTATTCTTTGTCAGGTTTTTATCTGTAATCATGAATAAGCGCGATGTCATATCTCAAACAAACTCGCCGTGCTTTATTTAACATGTGATTAGTAGTGAATTAAACTTGCATACTTCCGAGCAGTGAGCGCCTTTTTTTTTTTCATAGTCGTGTAATTTACATTCCGTGATCGACAACAGATGTATGGAAAATGTAGCGTCATAATGTATGTTAGGTTTATTTTTCTAAATTAAATTTGTATTTGTATCATCGATAACTTTAAAATCTGATTCTAATCGTCAGCATCATCAAGTGATTTAGCAATATCAAGAGGATCACATCGTTAAATTGTGAATTGAGTTGCAAAATTTACATGTAATTATGTTATCATATGTATGTTTTCTAATGTTATTTCATAAGTAAATTGAATGTGATACTAATATGTTGTGTCAATGTGTAAACTCCCTCAATTCGGCCTGTCGGCTGCCATTGTAGTCGTTTTTTAAACCATCGATAAATAGATAAACACAATAAATAAATGAATAGATAAATGAATAAATAGATTATTATTTTTTTTTTTTTAGCTTGTCTTCCTTTAGTAAATAACTTTTTTTGTCAGCATTTGTGCCAGACGTGTGACGGGAATTCTTCCTCTCGTTCTCACCATTTGTTCTCTGCAGTTTCCAGGTTGATGAACCACTCGTCCACAATGAACATGAATATGAATATGAACATGAATATGAACATGAATATGAACATGTCCACACTATCCGCAGTTGGAACTGGTGACCTGACCAAGCCCCTACTCCCCTCCACTCACCGCCGAAAGCGCCGGGTTCTCTTCTCGCAGGCACAGGTATACGAGCTGGAGCGGCGCTTCAAGCAGCAGAAATACCTGTCGGCCCCTGAACGGGAGCACCTGGCTAACTTGATCAACCTAACCCCGACTCAGGTGAAGATCTGGTTCCAGAATCATCGCTACAAGATGAAGCGACAGGCGAAGGAGAAAAATATGCAGGAGAATAACACGATATGCCATCAATCACCCCGGCGCGTCGCTGTTCCCGTGTTGGTGAAAGACGGTAAGCCTTGTAATGGGAGCGGAGGAGGAGGAGGAGGAGGTGGTGGTGGAGGAGACCTAACGGATGACGATGAGCGAAACCTGAGCGACAATGTCGATAGCGGTGATCAGGGTGTGGTCGGAAGCCAGCAGCAGTCCAGTGCATCGCAGGCGTTAGCGGCTCAGCACTCGGCTAACGGCCACCACGCCAGCATGAAAACGAGCCCCGTCGAGCCGAGCTCGTGCGGCATTCCGCTCAGCATCCCGTCCAGCGACTCCGGCATCGGGCTTAGTCCTGTGTCCGTTCACTCGCACCACCAGCACCAGCCCAGCCAGGCGACGCTGCATCAACAAGCCAGCGCTATGCACAGCTTGTACAGCCCTACGGGAGCTGGGGGGATGACGCACAATGGCGCGGTGAATAACATGTCCTCGACGGCACCATTTCTCCTTCACGGAAGAACGTGGTGAAAAAAAAAAAAAGAAGAAGAAGAAGTAGATTTTGAGACATTCTTACAGGATCCAATCAAAACATAATCCAGTGATTCTAAACACGTCACGCACTGATCAAAGTGTTGCCCCCATTTCTGTATTTACAAATAAAAGCACTACATCATTCAAACTCAACATACTGGAAGGCATACCAGCTTTCAAGTTTATAAAATGAACACATTGAAACATGCTTATCCGCTGCACTCTCAGGTACTTTTATTCCTACCGGCCGGTACTCACTGAAGCAAGCTCTGTTAAGCACAGATTTAAATCCACCATTTGATCTCCAGTTGCCAACCGCTTTATTGTGTATAAAGTCATTGAATTCACTGAAGTGAGAAAAAATCCTCAGGAAATTATGAACAAATCTTTGATATTACAAAACGAGCTTTTTCAAGAAAGCTATACGACAGAATTCAATTTACATGAATTTGAAGTTTATTCTTTGGCATTCTGGTAATGAAAGACTATGTTCAGCTAGATTTATCCCTTGCTGCTTTCAATAAGGTTGACTAATGACAGTGAGAATTATTGACCATGTAATTCCACTCTTTGAGATGTTTTGCAACTCTGAATGTGTTCACCCATTCACTGATATCTTACTTTTTCATATCTATATTTGAAAATGATGTAATTTGAGAGAGTCATTCTCTCTCCTCTGTGTATATAAAATGAGATTGGTCTTCTTACCTGTCGATTTGCCGGATGGTGGAATTTAATGCGGGAAAAGAAAGCTTGGTTTCCACTATTGATTCATTCATTCCAATGACTGTTGATTAATGGCAGCCTTACATTACCAGTGATAATATTCATAATTGTGTACAGACTCTTGTTAGATATATTTATGCTTGATTATCTTTTTATATTCCACTTGAAAAGTGTAAAATCACATGGAGGAATTCACGAAGAAGATTAATCTTCTTCTTTGTCTCTGTTTGTGTTCGTAGCCGTTTGTATTTATTTCCTGCGAAATTCGTATACCGACGACATAGTGTCAATTAGATCATGGGTTTTTGCCAAGGTTTCCCTTGTGTGTGACGAGATGCGGAAACAATTCACTACTTTAGCTGACAGAAAAAAAAAATCAAGATTTGATATATCAGTAAAGTCTTGTCTATATTCAATACTAATTTCAGTACAATGACCCAGTTAGATCCAACTCTTCATTTTCTTCAATCCATTAAAAAGATGCAATCTCAGGAGAGGCGAGAAAGTGAATACGATTTCTTTTTCATGGTATATCTTGGTGATAATAATGAGTACTAAAAGAAATATTGACGATTTTTTCTTTCATTTAAGACATAATGGTGGGTTTAAAATGGAAATACAAGACATTTAATATATTGTTGGGTGGAACTTTAATTCTCAGCGTAGAATCGTTGAAATCTTTTTTAAAATCAAATTATGAAGTGCATCACAACAGTCTTCTTGTTATCTTGTTATGATTTCCCTTCACCGTTTGAGAAATCATCCCGAACTGTTACAGGAGACAAAGATAAATTCTCCGTCTCTGATTATATTGCCGTTCAGTATCTTGCAGTTAGGATGCTGCTGTCTTTTATCAAGGTGTATGAGACGCAGAATACAGAGTTGAAGTATAAAGTTTTTTCCGCTTCCCACACTTCACGCATGAACTAAAAAAAGAAATGAATAAAAAAGATGATGAAAGTATTCACTCTTCGGTATTATTTCATCCTATCATTTTAGAGTGGAACAAACAACTGTACTTCGTATCAAACGAAAGCCTTGCTATGAAATTGGCTGCATAGTCAGGATATGTCCATATTCTTTTAGAATTGAATTCCATAATTCAGTTATATTGTTTGGATTTGAAATTTTCATTTTATATTTCCATTTTCAGCAAAATAAGAAGAGTACAAAATAAACCTGTATGAGGAACAGGATAGCAGCATTTCGATCGATTATTCTTCTTAGGCAATCGATTTCAAGGCTTCATTTAGATAATAACAATGAAATGCTATAATACGTGTATCCACATTCAACTCCATGTCGCAGGTGAGACAGTGTCGAGAATTAACGTGTTGCCGTACGGAGGTACTCGCACAAAATTCATACCTCAGCGAAAAAAGCATTATTATGTCATCTTCGTGGATGGCCTTTATATTGGTTCTCATTGCACTCCGTAAGGGTTCTCTTTTTTATGTTCTGGTATCTATAAAAAGAAATCATTCGTAGTGGTTTATCATTGTTTCTCATTATTGTGTCCAAAATAGAAAAAGTTAATCAATTTTTCACTCATGCCTGATACGTTTTTACTGCAACGGATGCCGAACTTTAAGATTGTCTTCTCAAAATGAATCACACTTTCTCCATATAACATTTATCTCCACTTAACGCGAAGAATTACCCATCGTCTTTACGAAATTTATAGACGAAAATTGATATAAATGTTATGTCTGATCGTCTGCGATCATTGAATGTATGTCTCTCTGTCATTGTCTATATAACTTGTCTCTTATGATTATGAAGGGCACGATGTAATTTGTGATATCGATGCCTGTTCGTGATGACAGAAATTACAGGTGAAACTGGTTTTTGTATCGGCGAAGCAATGCAACTGGTTTCACTGTCTTTTATTAAATAGGAGACTCACATCCTAAATGATTCGTGCTGTCGCATTGTTCGTTTGACGCGTCTGGAGTGAAGTCATTCGTTTTGATTTCTGTTTCGTATAGTTAGACTGGTGAATGTATCTCAGAGTGTGGAGTATACTCGAGAGGAAGACAGATAACAAGATATTCCCCTTGGAAGATATCCTGACATCAGAAGGCGTTATGTCCAGTCTTATGGAGCACTTCAAAAAAATCTCTTTTTGCATCATGAGCAATTATTCATCGCCAACTTTAATCACACAAATCGCATGGTTCTACAATGATGTCTTCAAACGGTGCCCGGATGATTTTAAAGGTTATCAACAACAATTAGACATTTTCACAACAACAATTAGACATTTTCACAACACTTAACTTCTTTAGGAAAATATTCCGATTTTCCTGTTACTATTATAGCCAGGGCACACATACAAAAGTATACAAAACGATATCAACACTCAACTCTTAAAAATCATATAAGACAAGAAAAAGACATTTATCGCGTTTTAGAGATAGAGTTGTTGTTTTTTTCTTTGTATTTTGTTGATTTCTTTTTGACAGGGAAAAAAGCAAATCCACAGCTCTAATTATTGAAAGGAATCGAAAATCTTCATTTCATTTTTAGAACCTTTCGCTTCACCCAGTTTTAGAAATAGACTGGAAGCGTCATCTGATTTTCCCGATAAAAATAGGCAATAACGAAGCCCTCGCCAGACACAACGTTCAAAATCAAACAGTGCGATTTAAGCAGCATTAAATAGAACCTTCGGAAGTAATTGGTTTTCAAATTTGTTTAGTTAACGTGTCTGCATCAAATGCAGTCCCTCGTCAACTGACAGAATACACAGACATGGAAAGTCCCGCTTTTACCGGGGACCACAATTCGTTTTGAATGCACATGTGTGTGTGTGTGTGTGTGTTTGTGTATTGTGTGTAAGTATGCTCCGAGTTGATAGTGCGAACGCGTGAGACTGATGGCTTACAATGTGATGATTTTTAAGTTTTCCGCTTGTGCCTCCATTACAAGATAGATATATCATAATATAGTACAAACATATATGTGTATTTTTACAGGTATTTGAGAATAGACAGTATGAGAATAGACAGTAGTTTTTATAAAGATTAGCTTTTCTATGCCCAACGGATTAATTCTAAATTAGTGTAGAAAATGTGAGAGACATTCATAAGAGGGGGGGGGGGGAGACCGAAGGAGAAATGGTATAGTGAGAAAGAGAGGGAAAGAGAGAGAGAAAAAAAAATAGAGAGAGAGAAAAAAAAAAGAGGAAAAAGAAACAGAAAAAGATTGACGTGGATTTTGTCGTGGAGCCAGAAAGTCGGAGCATCAGTTTGTCTAAGCGCGCTAGGCAAATTTGTATTTCTTCTGTGCACGCCGTATGGGCTCTGGCTAAACAAAACGCAATACCACTACCACCACCTCGGCAGCTCCCCGTACGAATCCGCCACAGGCTGCGCCGACGGACGCCGCGGCTGCTCTGCTATATACGAGGTTAAGGTTAGGTGGTTAAAAACAGATCGGATTCTCCAACATCCCCTTCCTCCCTGCAGTAGCTTTAATTTCTAATTTGACCTATAATTGTATTTTCTCTTTATTCTTTTTACCAATTTACTGATTGGACTAAATTGTTTGAGTTTGCTTTTAATTTCATAACTTATTTTTTCATGTCTTTTCAGGCAGGAGTTCTGTCTCTGTAATAAGCATACACACATCACACTAAAAACGTATATCTATACACACATATCGCTATCCATCTATCTATCTCTCTCTCTCTCTCAATGTATATATATATATACATCTATATATCTATATATCTATATATCTATATATATATATATCTATATATCTATATATATATATATATATATATATATAGATATATATATATATATATATATATATATATATATATATATATATATATATATATTTATATATATATAGTATGCATTACACCTTTATATACATAGGTGGATAGATAGAAAGATTAGAAAGAAAGAAAGATAGATAGATAGATAGATAGATAGATAGATAGATAGATAAGTTGCAATGTAGTTTTATGTAAATGTCATAAAGGCAATTCCCATGGAAGTCTGCAGCTCTCCGAGTAACAAGAATTTAAATAAGTGATATAAAAAGAGAAATTAATTCTGATATATCATAGTGATTTAATAGTGAAACAAATAAAAGACTATATGTGTTCAAGTCAATATTTCTTGCAGTATAGGTCCTACAATGAAATTATAATGATAGCACCATACCCAATAGGGCCTACTATCGCGAAAAGATTAAACGAAGAGAGATACGCTGGGAAAGATTTGAACTCTGAAATATCTAAATTCAAATTGCCTTTAAAAAAATCATAATCGTAATCATAACCGGCTAGACACTATCTTATCTCGCAGTACTGGTGCAAGAAGCAACGTTCAACTAAAAGCAAACATGCATTTGATGATAAACTTAAAAGTTCTTATCGCCAGAACAAATTAGTTCTTTGTTACCATGGCATCCATGAGGGGGGAAATTGTCATACTAGTACAGGCTTGTCACGCAAACGAAGATTTAACATTTTCATGCAAGAAAAAGGAGAGAGTTTTTTCCCCGTTAATTCTTTCTTCAAAGAATCTTTCTGGCGTCATCTGTGCAAAGATACAGCAGTGTGTCTAGTAGCCGGGAAGTGTTGCAAATTGTTTCGGTTGCCCAGACTAGATACGAGTCCAAGATGTGAAAGTTTTGAGTTATTCACCCTTGTATTTAAATAGCTTACTTCAAATACCGTACAACTATACAAGAAAGTTTATCGCGAAGGCTGATTAAACATTACATCCATGAACTTGAATATGCGTATAAAGAAACTGTGATAGATCGCTCGGGTACAGGAGTCAACCAAACAAACCCTATACATTTATTATTTTGCCCCTTTTCTTAAACATACCGACAAAGATATCGGAGGGGACGGCTAGTAAGCGGGTTAGGCCCTTATCATGAGCCGCCTACCTCTATGATAGTTGAAGGACAGTCCCAAGAGAATCAATGTCAAAATATCGTGTCAATTTCGAAAGGGCAATATATCAATAGTTCCACCCTCTATGCACCTATGTTTGTTATCTAGATACAAAAGCCAGTTTTACCCCTGAGGCTATAGATTTTTTTTTTTTTGGTTCATTTCATTTATCTATAACGGATGATGTTATTGATCAGAAAATGTGCATTTACAAGGACACCATAAGTATATATATATATATATATATATATATATATTATAAACTGAAAGGGTAAATCAACATTTCAAATGTTGTCACTCCTCCGAATATTATTAAAAAGGCGTTAGATTTAACACTCAAAATGCTGGTTAACTATTTCATAATATAAAAAGTAATCAACAAACTAGTAAATCCAAATTCTTTAATGTTAAAGTTAACATTTTACGAAAAGTTCGCGAAGGGACATCATTTAAAATGTTGATTTACCATTTCATTTTTATAGAGTGTATATATTAACGATTCTCGTGATATAGCTATGATATATTTCCACTGTCAGCTGGAATAAAGGCATCAGATCGAATGGTTGCATTTGTTACATTCAATAATGTATTTCATACAATCCTTTGGATATCACACGCCGAAGTCTGTAAAAGCGTCCAACAGTGGGTCTAACTGTCTCTTTCAGAAAACTGACGCGAACCAATGAGCATGAAAAGTACAACTGCACTTGTGTAAGAGGATACTTTTCAGGCAATTCTCGAAAGGTTTCTTTATGTAAGAGGCTCTGGATAAGTGACCTAAGGTTCATCATGCACGAAATAGCCATAATTAATTTCACCATTAACTGTATGACGCAGAGAACCTATTCCAAGTCTATACGACCATGGACCTACGTGTAGGTCCATGATACGACGAATTTATAAGTGAAGTATTCAATCGATACGTTTGCGCCTTCGCGTAATCCCTTTTACACCTTCATTGCTTCTGGCAAACCTATTACTATCTTTCCGTTTCTGTCAGTAGCTTATTCACATAGCTCTTTAATCCCGTTAGAAACGGTTCGATCTTCAGACATGTCTTTATAGATGTTATCAGGTATCTTACTTGAATTTTTCATAGATATCCAATCTCTTGGTGACTGCTATTGTTTAACAAGAAATATCATTTTAAATGTTTCTTAACATTTCTTTTGATTACACTTCTAACCGAATGCGAATGTATAATACACGAGACATGACAAATCATGTATCTTTTTGTTATTTTTGCTTTCATTCGTTGTTGTTGTTGTTGTAGTTGTTATTGTTGTTGTTGTTGGGGTTTCGTTTTTTATTGTTGTTTTTCTTTTTCTTTTTTGCATAGAGGTTATCGCTTTACTAGGTGTATTCCTGGTGTTGCACCTTAGAAAACATAGTCTAAGCGATGAATTGAAATAGAGAATATACCACTGAAATTCTGATAAAACATTGCACATTTATAACTTATGGCAACATATAGGGGACTTGTTAACAGTCAAATCTACACTAAACGACAAACTGTTTTGGTGCTTGTCAAAATCAATAGTGGCGGTGCAAAAAAAAAAAAAAAAAAAATCTCGCCAAATGATTGTGCTCTTCAATATTCGCAGTGTCATCCCTCTTCAGATCGTGTATAAATTTACTAGTGCAGTTTACAGAAGTGATATTGACGCGTGTTGCGTGCTTTAAATTGATGGGTATTTTTGTACAGTTTCATCGGTGATCATCAGGTAGCGGTTTTCCTTGGGTTGACAGGAACTAACACCTAATGTAATCAAAAGGAGGAAGGCGTATTATATAAACATTCCCCCTTCAGATTTGAGAATGATCGGAATTGACACATCCAAATCACAATTATGACAGAAGACCGCCAAAAAAGGGGAGGAAAGCGTTAACGGTTTAGCTCTTTCTGCCACTGTGCCCTGTATCCGCCATCCATCTCACTTAATAGGCATGTCGGCTCGCGTCGCCCGCCAAACTCCCGTGTAACTGCATGTCTGCATCAATTTGCTACTTGCACCATAGTAATCATTGCTCACGTCTTACGTGAGAGACGAAATAAAATATAGTTATAGAATATGTTCGCCTAGTATGACATCCCTTATAGAGAGAGTGAGAGTGAGAGTAAAGGAAAATCTTCACAATTTTCTTTTACAATCTTTTATTAGTCCTAGTACATTCGAACAAGGTCTATAAAACTTGACGAGGTCGTGAACGTTATTTATTTGTTCAACTTGCGCAAAAAAAAAGTGGATCATTAAAGCATCTAAAAAATTTAGATTTTTGTTTTGTGTTTTTGATGACGCACTGCATGAACTGATAAAGGAGCTGATAAAGGACTTCAAATAGTTGCTACAATATTGATAACCCTGAGTTCATCTTCATTTAAATAATTTTCTTTTTTCGAATTAGGCGTATTGTTAACTTCCATCTGATTACTTCAGTTTTATGACAATGTATAATTATCGTAAAGTTCTACAATAATACAGCGTGATATTATTATACACTCTTTTCATTTCACAGTTTTACGCACCTTATTTTCTGTTGCCCAAAAAGAGATGTCTATATGTGTTTGTCGAAAAATGAAATAAAAAATATAAAAGAATGAAACTGAAATTGAATCACAGTTATTCATTTACAAACTTGTGATATTCCTCAGTTTTATGTGTTATATCCCTTAAGTACCTTCTCTCCCACAAATTGAATCAAAATTATCTTATGCATTAATTAAGATCATGTTTTAGAATTAGTTTTAACCCATATTTTGTAAGCACTGTTTTACGATATGATGTATGATTACATTTGTACATTTTGTTGTGAGTGTGTATGAGAAAGAGATTTTTTTTGCCTTTTGTTATCAAAACATATAAATTGCCATAACACTTGCATTGTGTACCTGAGATTTTTAAACAATATTTACAGCTATGAAGTCGACAATTGCTATATAGCTTGCCTATTCATTGATTCATATTTTTACTTGCTTTATGGCTCGTCAAGCTATTATCTGTTCTTTTCAATGGGCGATTTAGTTCTACACAAATATGTAGTCAATGTGTACACAATGTCTGTTATATGGTTTTGGCATACACCGAGTGTATTTTTTCCCCTCACACTGCGTGTGTGCTGTGCAAAGAAATGACGAGAGTGAAGAAAAAAGCGAGCCGCTCCATCTAAAATAACTAGCACACAAAATTGACAGGGTTTTGTTTTCTTTCGCAAAACAAGATTGATGAGTTTTGTGGACTAGTCGTCGACTCGTCGTCGGTTTGGTAGCGAAGGCGTGTTGGCATGAATGGAAAGGCAGCGACTGGGCGATGCATTTGGTCCAAAGCTGACACATTATTCTTTCGTCAAACACGCGCCCAAGCATATAAAGAAAAGCTTCTTCTTTTTGCGTTAATTCTATTCCGTTCTTTTTTTCTTAACTTTATCGCTTCTTGTTCGCTCTCTTTCTCGCTCTCCTTTTTCCCCTGATGCCCTATGCTTCTTTCATTGCTGGCACGATTTGGAGGTTGCCGCTTCTCTTGAACGCGGCGTGAAGCCAAAATCAAATTTGTTCTCAGATGACTTTAGCTAAAGTGATGTTGATATTGACGGCGTATAATGTTACGTGAGACATCAGGCCAGTCTGGAAAGTTGGTATCACAGCCATGTCACACCGGGTGTGTCTAAGTCGGAGCGGAAAAATCTACACTGAAGACTGGGGACAATAGAATTAAAACGTCGTTAAACATCGTTCCAATTTCCCTCCTTGTCAATGTCCGTCTGATAACTGTACACATATCAGTGATGGAAGCGTGGTAAGAATGGTAAGGGAGGATGTTGAAGTAAACCGCAGACACATACATACAAACAAACAAGCAATATTAAACACTAACGTGAACAGGGAACAAATAACATTTTGCTTAACCCTTGAACTTGCAATTAAGTGGTAATCTACATAAATTTTATATATATGTATTTACATAATAAACTTATTATACACATATCTCAGTGAACAAGTGCGTATACATATATAGCCTTATGTGTCTGTGTGTATACGAATATAAATATGTGTGTGCTGTTAAAAAAAAAAAATATGTATTGACCGATCGTGTGAGAATTGGCAAGTTATAAAAGTAGACATACAACGTCAAATTCATTCTTATTAGGTATCATCCGTAAATAGGAGAACTACGCACACTCAACGTAGGGCCTACACCATTATTATGATGATAATATGCTTATGAGTATTCATGTAAATAATTATTTATATTCACGTGAGTTTGAAAGTCATATCAACCATTACCACAAAGATAGACCATCACTATCAGTTTTATACCTCCACCCCGCATATCGTTGACAATAAGTTCGCGCCAGCTGTTTTGTGGCCTCGTCACAACTGGAAACCTGATAGTGTCAGCAGTGACCAGGAAAAGAGTTGTATCAAAAGTGAAATGATAAAAATGTCCGTGAAATACTTCGCCTCTCTTCCTGTTGGCACCAGCATATTAAGCTCTTTGTGAAGAGATAGTAACTGGTCAGGATACCACTTGGACGCTAGAACTCTTGTTTTGCTTTTGTGTGTTCCTGTATTTGTGCATGTTTGTGTGAGTTCCTTTGTGTCTGCGTGTGTGTGCATGTTTGTGTGTGTGTTCCTTTGTGAGGGTGTATGTGTGTGTGTGTGTTTGCTGCATGTGTGTTTGTGTGATTATTATGTAGGAACTATGTTTGAATATGATACAAAAATTAGCCTCATTGGACACACTCTCTACATTTCAACAGATTTCAATACGTGAAAAATTAGAATGATGGAAATTGCACGCATGTCATTTTCTTTCTTTTTTTTTTCACACAAAAGTGTACTTGACAGGTAGGCAGGATCTTGCGATAGATATCATTAGACGATTGCATTTCAGATTTGATATTCATTAACATTTTTCTGGCGAAAGATAAATGGAATTAGTAGTTTGATCATATGGTATACATGTAGAAGCAGTTCATCACTTTCGCAATTAGGATTTTTGCTTATGTTATTACTATAACTTCGAGTTCAATTGCCAATATTATGTTAATCTCAACCATAACACTTTACAGTGAGCAAGTGTGTACTAGTATGTGTATGTGTAATTATGTATATGTGCGTATTATTGTGTGTGTATATGTGTGTGATTGTGTGTGAGTGAGTTTCGATTACCATTATTCTCTTCCAATACCTGGTGTCGTTATAATGCTTTAGTTCAGAAAGCATGCGTTTATTGTACTTCTCAGTGAGTGAAAGTATGCAAAGCAGCCAGGCCGTCGGGACACGAATGCGTGGAGTTGAACAGGTAGCTTAAGCATGATGGGGGATATGCTTATTTCGTTCATGAGCATTGTTAAAGAAAACATGAGCCATAGGAAAAAAAAAAGTGAGGAAAATATAGAAATGCATTTCTCGTTTGCGGACGACACATGGTCTGCACCAAATTCTGATCGCACACTCTTTGCAAGAAGTAAACAAATGATTAAGTCGGTCAACATGTAAATGTCTTGGCCAGCAATACCCTCCCCTCCCCCCTTCTGTATGTTTTTTCCCCCCTTTTTGTTGTCTGTTTCATACATCTGAGAAACAATGAGTGGTGCATGTGTAGCGTGTGCTCTGAAAAGACGTTCCCGCGCAAATTGCGTGTTGATTGTTCCCTCGATAAGGCGCGGGGGGAATTTGTAGCGCGGCGGCTGTCCCGCGGCGAGGACGTGTATACAGTGAGTGATGGATACAGAATGTATTTTAATCATTTCATTAATCAAAATCCCATCACAGGGTTATTTTCCTCCCTTCCTTCCCTCATTGTCTGCGGACCTAGTGCGTCTTCTTCTTCTTTTTCTCCTTTCCTACCATTTGTCATCTTCTAAGATGGATGATTAATCTTTAGATGATGCCGAATGAGGCGAAAACATTATCAGTATTCTCGATTTTTCGTGCTTAATGGACTTTTCACTTAATTAGCGTTCAACTATTGTCATCGGCGGGCGGACCATACGGATCCAGGGACTTCATGATTTCATTCGCTTCAACATGCGTGTAGTATTCTATGATGGATAATGATAGTATCTTCCGTGATAGCTTTATGAATATAATGTACACATCTATTCATTATTTACCCTCACCTACAGTATGTCACGTCCATCAATACAAATGTCATTTAAGCAAAGCATAGCGACGGCCAAAATACGGAATGAACGTCTGGTCACAACAATGATGATATTGAGGAGTAAACGTTTGTAGCAGAGAAAAAAAGAATGTTAGGTCATGTTCTCATGGAATAAGAATTCTATCATGAAAAATGAAAAGACTCGAAAATGTGTACTTTTGTTTCTTTTTTTTTTTCCTGTTTTGTGTTTTTATGTGTTTTTGTGTGTTTTGTGTATTTTTTTCTCAAAGAGGCTCTTTGGTTGCTTTCATTAAATATATTACAGACGCACTTTGATTAAACCTGAAGCTCAGCAGTAATGGTAGGCTGTTTGAAGTTCTTGATTTCAGTATCTTCCCCACCTCAATGTTCTTTTATTTCTTCTTCTTCTTAGTAGTGGTATATGCCTATTGGCATCTGTCTTGACAATTCATTCATGCAAACCTACCCTGTGGTTGAAAACTGTCTGCAATAGCTTCAAACAATCCCGAATAAGAGACCTGTGAGTGATAAGTGTGGTGTCGTTACGGTAACTAAGAGCGCGTTATTTAGTTAATCGTGATTGAACATGGAAGAAACAATCATTACACGAACATGAACTTTTAGCCGGGAAAACAATGTGGAGTCGGCAGCTCTACCATTAGATACTGAAAATTTGCCGCGAACAAAGTGCACACAAAAAGCGCCCCATTTCTACAGTCAGACTTTAGAATTTGGCCCCAGATAACGGATTTTCGATATGATGTGTATTTGCCTATATTGATAGCTGGTATCAACGTGGGGAGGGTATTGTTTGTTTCAATATTTTTAAATGCAAAACTTCTCTCACACATGCATACACACACATACATATAAATATATGTATATACAGTACATGCAAATACATACATACAAACTTACATACATACATACATACATACATTATATACGCCTAAGTTCACAATATGACCTTTATGTTAGTTTAACCGCTCTCCGTAAGTCAACAAAATTTAGATAGTGATGACTCACTCATAGATATATGAAAGCCTAATGATACATACAAACGTCCATATTCATGTATATATATAAAATGTATATTATATAAATATATATATATATATATATATATATATATATATATATATATATATATATATATATATATATTTGTATGTGAGTGTGTTTGAGTGTGTGATAGGCAAAGAGATGTAAGAGCGTGTACTGATGTTCGTATCAACACCCTCTATATTTAATTGTGTGGGGGTTTTTTTATTTGCCTCAGTGTAAGTTCAAATAAAGTTTTCAGTTTTCCTAGTGTAATTTTGCTTACGTTCATTTTCTTGTTGCAAATGCGGCAGTATCTACCTTGGAAAACATCAGATTGAGCATTATTACTACATCTATGCAAATGAGGGTGTGTCATGGCAACTCACTTACAAACACCTGTATCAAAATAAATGTACAATGTTTCTATACGGATATATCTCTTAAAGAATAGAAAACAATGTTGGACAGGAGATGTTTACAAGAAGTGACAAACGCAGCAATTTCAAGTGAGAAAAAAAAAACCCCAAACGAGTATATGATTAAAAATGTAAGCGAAATTGTACAAAGATGAAGACAATTTCTGAAATCATCTTTGTTTGGAAAACAGTGTATAATGATAGTGTCAAGGGCGTGATCAAAACATTTGTCACTTTGCTGTGGTGTGACTTGCTGGAAAAGTACAGTTGTTAAAGGATTATTTGTTACCTTTTTGCATAATTCTTTTCTCGGAATGAAATTCTTTCTCTGCCGGCATACGAAAAGTAATATATTTTTGTTCCTTTTATTAAATAACAAAGTATAGGTGGAGCAGTGGGTATAAAGCAAGATTAAATGCCATGTGAGTGAAAGCATTACTAAGTAAACGTCAAACGACCAAATAAGATAATTTGAAGTACCTGCAAACAAAAAGTCAAGTAATATAATGTTTATAAATTTAAATGATTTAAACGTTATCATTATGTTTCCTATTTTCCTCAAAGTTCCACTTGGCTCGTGCTATCATCTCATTGCATTATTCTAAGTGAGTATGATTTGTGGTGAAATATCCATTTGACCTGATGCAGAACTTCAAACTATGTTTTCGGACGCCTAACTATTACGTCGCAGGTGTACCACGAGATCTCGTTTTGCCCACGACGGGGCGGTGGGGAAGCTGCCAATAACACAACAGCAGCTATTCATTGATCGTTGACGTACGTATCGATTGGAGTTCTTCTCGGCTGTCCATCATCCCGACGTGTATTTACACTCCGAGGGGAAGTCTTTACTTTCCCCTGACATATCTCTGTAAGAACATACACCATGAAAGAAGTGAGTTTATAATGTCTGTGTATGCATGTGTGCGTATTTGTGTGTGTGTGTGGGGGGGGGGGGGGTAAGTGTTACTAAAGGGAAGAGGTGAAAAAATGTCCTGCAGTAACTATGAAAAAAATGCTTACTCTTTGAATACGTTGGGAGAGAGAGAGAGAACCCAAAGAGGAGCGAGTGAATTGTTGGAGGACGGGACTCCTTTGTTAGATGCTGGCTCATCCCCGCACGTTAATCCTTCTTCATTGGGAGTTTTGTGAGGAGTCTTTTCATAGCTCAGTCCCCACTGGTCGGCCGTGAATGGGTCGCCGAGTACTCCGCGAGCGGCGCACAATGCAAAGGTGTTGATCAACTGCTTAACAATCCACGCTCGATTAGGCCATAACAGACGGCAATAATTTAGCCCAATTAGCGACAAATGCTCTATTTACGCGCCTTGGAACTATAGTGCCAGCGTTTGACGCGAACTGACAAGTTTCTTCCTACTTTCATTCTCTGCGGTCTGGACACATCCTTCATCTCTTTTTTTCTCTTTATTTTTCTTAAATGATGGTGGTGATGGCTGTGGTTGCAAGGGAGAAAGAAAAGAGAGGAAGAAAAATGGGAAAGCAAGAAAGGGGGTCTGCTTATCGACGAGGAAGTGGCGAGATGGATCAGGGAAAATGTAGCGATTGTCGAAACGATCGAAGGATGCGGTGTATATATTCTCTGTATATGGTTGCCTGATACTAGCAAGCTCCGCCGAATCGCACGTGTTGGCGCCCTGCTGCGTTGCCAAGTCATACGTTTGAGACTTATGCCAATGCGATAAACAAAGTTGGGATACTAAGTGAGCTTGTGTGTTATGCTCAATTCAGGAAAGTGAAAATAGGGATGTCTTACTTTCCTGCTTTATTGGATATTATATGATTATGTGTGTGAGTTTGTCGCATGTGTGTATGTGGATTTTAGTGGATAAGTAACGATTTCAGACAGCGGTATTAGATATATAGTTTCCACAAAGATGAATAAAAGTATATAGATATACAAATATATAGATAAATATTACACTAGTAACATAAACGAAATTTCCTCAGTCATGAAGAAGATGTATGTTTGTTTAACCCATCAGGATCATTCATAAGTCTAGCAATTAAAAAGCTCTTACTCATTCTGCTCATTCTGCAACCAAAAATGAGCAACTGTGAAAATAGGGGCTGAAATCAAAGTTAATTTCTTTTAGTATACCTTAAACGCTGTTAATGAGTTATTGTAGTAATGATTAAAAAATATATATATACAGCACACACACACACACACGAATGAAGTTTTTTGAACTTGTTGGCCATCTGTATCATTGGGCGTCTGTGCTTATGTGTGTGGGTGTGTGCGTAGGTGTGTATGTGTGTGTGCCTCTGTGTGTACGTGTATGAGTACGCTATTGAACATTTTGGGCATGCTCAAACACACACACACACACACACACACACACGCACACATTCAACCATTTACAATGGCATTCACTCACGTCGCACCTGTGTGCATGTCTTTAAAAGCATCGATGAGATGTACGGCGATGCGATAATTGACGAGTGGCTGGCGTAAAGGCGTATTGTGAGAAGGGGCTATAATTCAGTCATTACCTGTCACCTTTGCTGACAACTGACATGTACACGTCATGGCAGAAGAAGTGCGTGGTGGTACGGCCGCAAAATGAACTCTTTGTCATCCCCTAAGCACTGACAATTGTCACAATGCGTTGAAGGTATCCGGGACGACTCTTCGTTACCCCATTGTATTCCACAATAAGATGATATCGGTAACCGCGCCTTCTATACGAGAATGGGTACAGTGGGTTGATCCATCGTAATGCCATTCTTTAGTTTCCTGTGAATGTGATAGAAGCTTGGACCTCTAGTGTCAACAAAAAAGAAGGTCAAAACATTCTGACATCTGTTTTATTGATTAGAGGGAAATACTTATTTTCGTACGATTGACATCATCCTAATCGTCAAATCGTAACGTCTTCACTTTCCCAATTTACGTCAGCAGATGAAAGGCCACAACAACAAAATCAACAGTCAAGTTCTCGCATCCCATTTCATTCTTTGAATGCATACAACTTCTGAGTTTCTATAGGTTAAACAGCGAGTCATTTGTCATCACCGTGTAAGCATGATCACAACGATTAGATCAATTATGAATATACACTATTATTGTGACCAGTGTCACGCATTTCACATACAAGCACATTCACAAGCACAAACACTCAAATGCGCACAAACGTTTTCGAATACTCACATCAGTACCAACGCCTAATTCTAAAATGTTGATAAGATCTACAAGTTTTTGTTATGTTTATTTGCTCGTTTGCTTGTTGTTTTGGGGGTCATATTCTGGTGTGGTTATGACGGAAAACAACTTTCTAGGAAGCGAGTGAACTCTGCTTTAACTTTCCCTAAAAATCTTTTTATCTCGTAGTTTCTAAAAAAAAATAAAATAAACAATTATAAATCGTGCTTCCAGTCGATGAACATGATATTGTTTTACTTTTTATTATATTTATCACTCCCGAAGTGAATGGAGAAAAATCAACCAAATGGTGAAAGATACAATGCGATTTACAATAGAATTTTTAAAGATGGTCCTAGTTCCTGCTAAACTCTTTGATTACCACTATAATAATTTTTTTTTTTTTTCATTTTGAATAATGTTCAGTTTATATTTTGGTCATCAGGTGATACTGAGAGAGCTTTTGCTTATCATCAAGTGGACTTTATTAAAAAAAAAAAAGCATGTGCTTATTACCTTTACATTTAAAAATGCGTCCCTTTGAAACATATACGTTATCAGCCTCTCTTTTATTGTTTGTCTTTATTTCCGAAACAGTCAAATCGTATACAAAATAAACAGTGTTGAACATGACATCATTGAGACATGAATCAAAGGTTAAGTATCAAAATATAATGAATACAATACATATAATGAACAGCCCATTTCAGGTCGCTCTTCTGTTCTTCTATCGTCCAAGATTTATAAGCCTATATAACAACTAACATGTCTTTCAGTAATACCAAACATATTTTACAATCATACATTCATATCATTCTTAGATGCCTTGTATTTTCTTTCCTTCCCTCCTCTTCCATCTTTCAGGAGAATATTTTCAGAATCATGCCACCTATCAATAAACATGCTTAAAAAATTGATTATATTCTCGAAGTCTTCCAGCCCTTTGATACTAATTCGGGAACTGCGCAAAGGAATGACACACCACTTCCTGGTTTGTTTGTATGTTTTTTAGGACATTCGACAAAGAAAAAATAACTTCTATATTTTCACACATGATTTACGTATCATTTTTTTTTTCAATAGCTCACATACCTCAGTCTGAGATGTAAAAAAAGCAAACTGATGGACTACTCTTTCTCATTTGAGTCTTGTTTGCTTTTCCGCTATCGATTTTGCCAAAATACAACTGCGTTCGCAGGATTACATATTGGCGTGAGAAAACGGATCTTTTAGGACATGCCGAGTCGAATTGAAATCTTGCTCATTCTCTTATCTACGAAGTGTATTATTTTCGAGTTCTTTTCGGTCTTAAGGAGGAAAAACTCGGTAATCATTGACTATGGCTCTCTAACGTAGCCCAAGAGACTCTTCATTGTCAATTAATGACCAGTGATGGGGCTCAGATCATTTCCCTCGTCAAACTTCCTCTCCCCGTCTCTCCCTCTCTCCCTCCATCCTCCTCGATCAGTCCGAGATATCAGAGACCAGCTATAGCGGAAAGCGGGCAGCGCCGAGACGCCGGTGAGGGTGAGCTTACACCTATATATCGGTGGAGGACTCCTCTGTTTTTTGTTTTTGTTTTTTCTTTTTTTTTTTGCTCACTCTCTACAATGTGTGTGTGTGTGTGTCTGTCTGTCTCTCTGTTAGTCTCTGTTGCTTTTTCTGTATGTCTATCTATCTATCTCTCTTAGATCTTTTCTTCGTTTGTTTTCCCCCTTTCGCTTCCCTCCCTTGTTCTTTTTATTCATTCGCTCATTCCCCTTCCCCTTTCTCTTCTCTATCTGTCCATGCCTGTCGGGCCGTCGAGTACCCCCCGCAGTAAGGGCAGCTCCCTCATGGAGGTACTTCTTCTATCAGTGGACCGTCACCAGTACTCGCCCCGCTGCCTGCCCGGGGCCCGCTGGGTAAAGCCGCCATCGTACGTGAGCGCAGCTTCTTTAAGGATTGACTCAGCAAACAACGGGGTGCCCTTGCGTGCCTCTTCCGTCCACCAGCTCCATCAAACAGAGTGTCGGTGAGCCCCTGACTTCCTGGCGCGGCCGAGCCTCTCGCGACAGGAACCGATCGCTGGTTCGAGCTAACCCTCTAATTTTCCCGCCTATCGATCCATTTCCGAACAATTTCCTCTCCCCCTCACCTCTTGAGCGTCGAGTTTCTTGTCGTGAGAGTCGGAGCTAATTCCATCTCTTAGCATGTAGTTGAAGACAATCCGTAAGCGTGGGTAATTTTTCAAGCTGGCCGGTGCACGAAAGTGCATCGCGTAGAAGTGATACGAAGGTGTTTTTTTTCCTCCACTTTAATAATTCTTTCCCTTTTGTTTTGTTCTAGTCCCCTATTCAATACGTCTTTAACGGGATAACTATAATTTTACTCTTCTTGGATTGCTTTCTATATGCACCAATATTGTAAAATCATATTGGACTGATCAAGGGATATTCATCCAAAAAAAAGAAGAAAGAAATGATTCAAAACGAGGATTTAATAAGCACTTACAACATTCTGATGGAGCTGCTCAGAAAGACACTGAAATCAGCTGTTGCGGTTCAGTGGTTTAGATCATGGACTATCAAACATTAAGTCCATGGTTCGAGTGTCCTAGCTGCAGCGGTTGTGCCCCTTGAGGATGCACTTTATCCTCCTTGTATAATTCTTTCGGAAAGGACTCAAATCCGCTGGTCCCGGTGTTGCTTGCTTATAAAACATTTAGCGCTTCCTTATGTAGCGGTTAATTACGTAACACAAAAAGAAAATACGATAAAAAGAATGAATAACATCTTAACTTTATTGATCCAAAGGAACAAAATTGACCCACACTGTTGCTTTATTTCACAAGGAGATATAGAATCGTATGAATTATCAAGGTTGAAGGAATACCGGGAATCAAATAGAGAAACCTATCAACAACCCAAAATTAGAAAAAAAAAATCTTCTCTATATTTCCTTACGTGACTAAAACCGACTTTACTGTATATTATAACATACAATGTTGCACGGCCGAGTATGAATGGTGTACTTGCTGTTTACCAAATCTGATCATCCCTTCATGTAAAGTATACCTCACCATACATGGGCAAATGCCCTCTTGTATTGATGAAGACTTATATATACATATATATATATATATATATATATATATATATATATATATATATATATATATATGTATATACATATATATATATATATATATATATATATATATATATATATATATATATATATATATATATGTATGTATATATATATATATATATATATATATATATATATACATATATATATATACATAATTATATACATATATATACATACACACAAACACGCTCTGTTCCTGCCACACACACACCAACACACACAAACACATGATATGGATGCGAGTATGTGCACAGGTGTGTGCATACAATTATTGTTGTCATCCTTTTGTCGACTTTGCAGACATTATTATCTTAGTTCTTGTTTAGGGGCATAGTTGTTGTTGTTGTTGTTGCTGCTGCTGCTGTCGCTGTTGTTTTCCTGTCCATTTTTTTTTTTCAATACCAGTGAAAGTATCGTAATGTGATGTTTACTCACCCGATATGGAAGGTCTTCATAGCTTTTGGCTCTAAACAATTTCATAAACTGTTGGATGTGTCACACGGAAGAAAATACATTGTAATATACAATTAACGACCGTGTTCCTGACATAGGACTTGGACAACAACTACGTGCATAGATCGAATAGCTATATGCAACGGCGTAAATCCATACTGAGGAGTGGGGGGGATGGTCACCATCACCACGATTACAAGCCCATAACCGGACCGGCGCAGCTTTTTTTTTTTTTTTTTTTTTTTTTGGGGGGGGGGGGGGGGGAGAAGCTTTGTGCCCCCCTCCCCCCCCCCCCACACACACACACACACTTTACAGGGATCGGATGCCCCACTCTTTTGCATGAAATATAAAGTGGGAGAAAAGTGGCAGCAACAACATAAAGACGTTTTGTTCTTGTTGCTTTTTTTTTTTGCTTGTCAGACGACTTTCGGCGGAAAATCAGACCTTAAAAGTGACCTTAAAAGAAAATGAAATATTCACAATATATTATTGAATGACAAAATCGTGGTATTTCAGCTCTTGCTGTGCGACATCACTGTGAAGGCCTACTAAATAATGGGGCCTAGACAGGATTTGATCTTAGGAGGAGTGGTTATGTGAGGGAACGAATCAAGCGAGGGGGGAGGGTATGGTAGGGGGGTTTCCCCCTCCTAGGGTGAAATCTCTTTGCGTTGAAAATTTTGACATTTTTCAGTCCAAAAACTGCCGTTTGTAGCTATATTCTTCGCTTTGGAAATTAAGGGGGGCACACCAGGCGCAACTGCTGTCAATCACTGGCAGCAACATCAGGAGAATGGCATAGCGATTAAATGCGAGCGAGCGGAGCGAGCGAGCATGAAAATTTTAACATTTCACAGTCTAAAAACTGCCGTTTGTAGCTATACTTTTTCGCTTTGGAAATTAAGGGGGGCCGCATCAGGTGCAACTGCTGGCAATTACTGGCAGCAACATCAGGAGAATGGCATAGCAGTTAAATGCGAGCGAGCGGGGCGAGCGAGCTTGAAAATTTTGACACTATGTCTTTACAGTCCAAAGACTGCCGTTTGTGGCTGTATTTTTTCGCTTTGGAAATCATGGGGGCACACCGGGCGCAACTGCCGGCAATCGGGCAGCAACATCAGAATGGCATAACGATTAAATGCGAGCGAGCGAAGCAACTGAGCTTGAAAATTTTGATATTTTACTGTCCCACATGTCCTTTGTGGCTGTACTAGTATTTTTTCCCTTTGGAAATTAAGGGGGGCGCACCGGGCGAAAACTGCTGGCAATTACTGGCAGCAACATCAGGAGAATGGCATAATGATTAAATGCGAGCGAGCGAAGCGAGTGAGCTTCAAAATTTTGACATTTGACGGTCCAAAAACTGCCGTTTGTAGCTATATTTTTCGCTTTGGAAAAAAGCGAATGAGCTTGAAAATTTTGACATTTTCCAGTCCCAAAAACTGTCGTTTGTGGCTGTATTTTTTCGCTTTGGAAATTAAGGGGGCGCACCGGGCAAAAACTGTTGGCAATTACTGGCAGCAACATCAGGAGAATGGCATAATGATTAAATGCGAGCGAGCGAAGCGAGTGAGCTTGAAAATTTTGACATTTGACAGTCCAAAAACTGCCGTTTGTAGCTATATTTTTCGCTTTGGAAATTAAGGGGGCGCACCGGGCGAAAACTGCTGGCAATTACTGGCAGCAACATCAGGAGAATGGAATAATAATTAAATGCGAGCGAGCGAAGCGAGCGAGCTTCAAAAGTTTGACATTTTACAGTCCCCAAACTGCCGTTTGTAGCTATATTTTTCGCTTTGGAAATTAAGGGGGGCGCACCTGCTCACAATCACTGGCAGCAACATCAGGAGAATGGCATAGCGATTAAATGCGAGCGAGCTTGAAAATTTTGACATTTTACAGTCTAAAAACTGCCGTTTGTAGCTATACTTTTTCGCTTTGGAAATTTAGGGGGCACACCGAGTGCAACTGCCGGCAATTACTGGCAGCAACATCAGGAGAATGGCATAGCGGTTAAATGCGAGCGAGCGGAGCGAGCGAGCTTGAAAATTTTGACATTTTACAGTCCAAAGACTGCCGTTGTGGCTGTATTTTTTCGCTTTGAAAATTAAGGGGGCACACCGGGCGCAACTGCCGGCAATTACTGGCAGCAACATCAGGAGAATGGCATACTGATTAAATGCTAGCGAGCGAAGCGAGTGAGCTTGAAAATTTTGACATTTTCCAGTCCCAAAAACTGTCGTTTGTGGCTGTTTTTTTTTTTCGCTTTGGAAATTAAGGGGGCGCACCGGGCAAAAACTGTTGGCAATTACTGGCAGCAACATCAGGAGAATGGCATAATGATTAAATGCGAGCGAGCGAAGCGAGCGAGCTTCAAAATTTTGACATTTGACAGTCCAAAAACTGCCGTTTGTAGCTATATTTTTCGCTTTGGAAATTAAGGGGGCGCACCGGGCGAAAACAGCTGGCAGTTAGTGGCAGCAACATCAGGAGAATGGAATAATAATTAAATGCGAGCGAGCGAAGCGAGCGAGCTTCAAAAATTTGACATTTTACAGTCCCCAAACTGCCGTTTGTAGCTATATTTTTCGCTTTGGAAATTAAGGGGGCACACCGGGCGCAACTGCCGGCAATTACTGGCAGCAACATCAGGAGAATGGCATATTGATTAAATGCTAGCGAGCGAAGCGAGTGAGCTTGAAAATTTTGACATTTTCCAGTCCTAAAGACTGTCGTTTGTAGCTATATTTTCGCTTTGGAAATTAAGGGGGGGGCGCACCGGGTGTACCTGCTGTCAATCACTGGCAGCAACATCAGGAGAATGGCATAGCGGTTAAATGCGAGCGAGCGGAGCGAGCGAGCTTTAAAATTTTAAAATTTTACACTCCAAAAACTGCCGTTTGTAGCTATATTTTTCGCTTTTGTTTGTCCCACTTTTATTTGAGAACCATCCCCCCCCCCTATCGACGCCTCTATACATATTAGGTTGCTTTTGTTAAGTGAAAGATCTACTGCACACTCCTTGATAAATTAGGGAATATACGTCTATGTCAAAAGTGTACAAAGTTTATCCCTTATCCTGTATAGCGGACCTTTTGCATGTTCATGATTGCAATACAACGATCTGGTGCATACTTCTGGCGATATTTGGACATTCCATTAAGAAAGTTCGAGATTTGTCCTCATCTCGGGAATTGCTTGGGGGATAAATGATTTATCTGTCTAAACACTTCCTTTGGGGCGGGGCAAATGCCCCTTTGCCCCCCATAGATTCGACGTCCCTTATCTTCCCTTGGTATGCCCATAGATGTATCCTGACTGAGTCATCAGTCACTGTCGTTTCTCAGGAATGATTCAGGAAATGGAGGGGATTCAATAATTATGGTGATAAAGTTGTTGTTATTGTTTGTTTGTATGTTTTCGTACATATTTTGCAGATGGTCCCCAGTTACTCGCGTCATAGCATGTTTACATGTAGACCTATACTATTTGACGTTGTCAACGCCTGAGCCATACCTTACAGTGTATGTCGATGTTACTTTCTTCGCGAGCGAGCGAAGCGAGCGAGCGCTTGAGAAAATTATACATTTTCCTACAAGATAGAATACTGTTCAGCTCTGTTACCTGTCTGAAGGCGCTAGGCCGGCGTACAAACGTCATGCAATATGCCAAAATTGATACAATCACATTTCTGCTTCCTCCATTTTTTCCCCTCAAAATTCAGGGGGGATGATTGTACAGGCCATCCCCCCCTCCTCCATTTCAGGGGGGGATATATCCCCCCCATCCCCCCGGGATTTACGCCCATGGCTATATGCATCTCCTACCGTTTGAGGAATTACCTACTTTTTTTTATGGGTAATTGTACTTGACTGGCTTCTTTCTACGTGGAGATTGTAGTACACTTTAAACAATATTCTCATGACCTAATAACTGTTTTTGTTGCTATAGATAGATAGATTGATTGATTGATAGATAGATTGATAGATAGATAAATAGACAGACAGACAGATAGATAGATAGATAGATAGATAGATAGATGGATAGATAAATATTGTTATCATCAAAATAAGAATGGAACATAGCAACCAAAAAGCTGAATTGCGTGCCATGAATGTAAATGTACATGTACATACAAAAGATACATATTCTTCACAATAAACATAAATAGAA